>NC_091741.1:80495562-80518062 GCF_043380555.1 Nothobranchius furzeri
ACAACGGTTCAGACTCATCCAGAACGTCTTCAGAGGATCTCCAGGGAATACATTTTGGGGCTAAAAATGACAATAAACATTTAAGAAATGAATAAAATTAAGAAAAGCTCTGAATGTCATTTTTAACAAGATTATAAGTGCCAATTAACCAAACCAATATGATTTAAGTCAGAAGGAGGAAAGTACCTGCAGAAGGTGCATGCAAATATGGGAATATGCTAACACCATGCAAAAAGGTCTCAGCTGCCTTGTCTTAGACAAAAGTATGGAAAAGGCATGGATTAGCAGTAGAAGTGCCGTTTGTTCTCTATTTGCTGTATATTTTTAATATTTGACAATCTTTTACAATTATTTCTTGTGTCCTGTCTTAGGATTTTTGTTAAGGCTTTGGGGTCCTCCAAAACTGTGACAATGTTCTGTCAATTTGCAGAATGTTTCCTTTATTTCTCTCTGTATGCCTTTTTACATGAATTCTTTTTCTTTGCATTTTGGTCTGAGTTTTAAAGGTTGTTTTTTTCTGTGATGGACTGGGGACCTGTTCAGGTCACCAAACGACCTCTGGAGATAGTCACCTTCTTCCTGCCAGGCTGCACAGAAACAAGCAGATAATGAGATGAACTTGTTAGCAGGCACCTAATGATTGATGTTTTTCAAAATTGAATTTCAAAAGCTGTTTAATCTCACATTGCTTCTGCCTAATTTATTTTGTAACTTTCAACAGTCTACATTTGATTGTTGCCCAGATGTGAAGCTCAACCCCACCACCACCTCTTAAGTTTCTAAATCCATCCCTGATGTTGAGGCTGAATTTCAGGGATTACAAAAAGACAGCTAAGTGCACTTAAAGCTTTACAATTAAAGGCCAATTTGATGCGATTTGACATTTGGCACGCTTGAAATTTTCCTCTTCCTAATCCTTTCCTCTTACTGGAGCTCCCGACACTCCCCGCAATAAAAGTCGCACTCGTGTCTTCCTCCTATACTGTTTAAAATTTCTATTTTTTTCCTCCTCTCAGGCATTTCTGCGAGGTATCTCATTCCCCCAAATGTCAGCCCATGAAAATAGAAAACAGATGGTAAGTGTGGTTGTTGTTGGGTAAAAACAAAATTACATTCAATCTGTGTACCCGGGGAGAGAAGTTTCTCTCTGCTTCACGCCAAGTTCTGCAAATAAAGAGAGGAAAATCAATTGGCTGCTCCGTGATTGACCAAATCCGTTCACCTGCAAGTCCTGAAATCCAATGACCTGCATGGTTGATATATTGCCTCTCACCTGGAGAATGATAATGCAACCCCTTCACTAATTGAGACACGAATATTTAAAGTCTGTACCCATTCTGAGAGCCACGGAGTTGGTTTTGTTCTCCCTTTCTCTGGTTGTTTTTTGCCACTTGAGAACACTTTTTGCTGTAGAAGCTTTTGTGACAATCAAAGCGTTCACATTCTGCTCAAATACACTTGATGCCTAATTTCTGAGTTGGTGCGTCATACGTGCTTAAACCTGTTTGTCCTCTTTTGATCTACCTCTGGACTTAACAAAACATTTCTAAAGAGCAAATTTCTCAAACAAGCTTCATTTATTGTTTAGTTCTGAAATGAAACTAAAACATATTTCTGATCAATTTTCTGAGTTTTTCTGAACACATTCTCTCCATTGATTTCATGAATTATACTTTTTTCTTCTTTTGCACACCTGGATTCAATTAATAAAATTTTTTCCCAAAGAACTCAACAAATCTTTCTTCTCTGCTAATAAGCGATAACGTGAAAAGAAAGATGGAAATTTGCTCTGAATTATTAAATGAGGCACCCTTAACTCTGCTAGATGCTGCTGAAACACTTGGTACACTGTAAAACCGATTTTCTAGAAAGTATAAAAAAACAGTTTTTAGACATCTATCTTTTTTTTGTTTTTTTACAAGAACATCTACCAGATAGATCTAACAGATTGTTTTGCTAGTTTTAAAAATTGTAGCCAAGCAACATTGCTTGCCCCATTGGCAGATTTTCTTTACTCAAAACAAGAAAATTTGATCAAATTTATGAATATTTACCTTATTTCAAGTAGTGATGTTTTTGCAGATACTGTTTTTTTTCTTTTTAGACTAAAAATGATATAAAATGTCCAAAAATACGTAGTTAATTTTTTACTTTCTTGAAAATAAATTTTTGCAGTCTAGTCCCTTTATCTTTTTAAACATGCAACAAATTAGTATAAAATGTTTTAAAATTGTGAAAGTATAGGGATGTTTGAATGAATAGGTAAAAATATTACGTTTTTATTATTACTTTAGCTTTGTTGATTCATTTTTTTTGCAATAATATGTGTCAGTTTTTATTTTTCAAATAACTTTTGTAATACATAATTTAATTGCTTTGTGTGAAATTAAAGTAGTAGCAGGAGGCTGAGCAGGTTGTCCAGTAATCGGAAGGTTGCAGGTTCGATCCCAGCTCAAGGCAGAGAATTTTGCTGTTGTGTCCTTGGGCAAGACACTTTACCCACCTTGCCTGCTGGTGGTGGTCAGAGGCACAGACATATATACATAGATGTTCCGTGGACTGGAGCTGCTGTAGTGGCCTGCTGCCACCTTAGATGGGTCTCCATTTGCCCCCAGTGAATTAATTTCTACTGAGGAAGGTGCTTACACAACTAAAAAACACATTTTGTCAAGTTTATTCACAATAGCACACACAAGGTAATGCAAGATAATAAAAATATAATTAAACAAAATAAATAAAACTACATTTAAATATAAAATCCCATCGGGTAGGCTAGAAATGTCACTAGTAATCCCTCGTGATCGGTTTTCAATAGTACGCCGGTTGTTGTAACCATAGGCTGCACAAAAACGGGCATAGCTGCTCACTCTGCATTGGCTTTAGAGAGTGAGGAGACCCATCCAAAATGGCGGCGATGGTGTTACACTCTCCAGCTCCCAATGGGGCGTCTATATATTCATGTCTATGGTTGAAGGGACTGATGGCACCTGTGCTCAGCAGCCTTGCCTCTGTCAGTGTGCCCTAAGGCACCTGTGGCTATCATAGCTCATCGCCATCAGTGTGTGAATGTGTGTGAATGGATGAATGACACACTGAAGTGTAAAGCACTTTGAAGTCCTCTGACTCTGAAAGGCGCTATACAACGGGTCCTTTATCACATTCATTAAAAACACATTTCTGTTGCTTTTCACGGCTTCAGCAAAACACTGACACGACAGTTTTATAGATAATGACAAACTGAATATAATGTGTGAGTGTCCTAGCAGGGGGATCGTTGCTCATTTCACTCATCGGTTGCAATGATGATGTTTGCTTTAACTGGAGAAACATGCTGCAAACAATCAGCAGGGTAAATTTTTTAACACAGCAAGTTTCCACTTGCAGATTTAGAGAAACAGGCTTCTCTCATATTGAAAACACACATATTTACACAGCAGTGCAAATAACAAGAAAAGCCATCCTGCTGTTGGTTGCAGAGACCATAAATGTAACATAACACAGAGAATTTGTATCATCCTGACATGAACTTTCATCTAAAGAAGGAACAAAAGTAGTTTTATCAAAATACACTGCACACAATGGTGTCAGCTCTAAATATTCAACTGAAACTACAGAAGGCTTTGGAAAAACCTTGTTCTGTCTGGGAGGTTCACTGAGAAACCTTTTTTTTTTCTTTGATCTTAATGAATCACGATTGGTCGCTCTGAGTTTAACATGCAGGTGAGTCTTCTACCCCTATTTCCTGCATTTTACCCCAAATAGACGGGGAAACGCTCGGCCAGAAAAAGCCACACTGTAAATTAGCATTCACTCACACATCATTGTTTTAGCATCCAGGAAACTGCTAGCAGAAGCTAACTGGTAGCATTAGTGACTCCACAGCACGGCAGAACTCCTTCAGCCTTATGTTATTTGTGGAGATGAAACGTCAACATTGCAAAGCAAACAAGTCGGTGGAAGAATCATGTTCCTTTTAGCCAATCAGAGGTGAGATGTCAGAATCCAGCTAATTTCTATTTCCTGAAACAGCAGTGCCATAGCTTTTTCTCCCACAGAAAATGACTCAAAAGGTATTAATTTACACTAAAGACCAGAGCAGATAAAAAAAACAAGTATAGGCTCTCTTTAAAGAAAATATGATTTTATAGTAGATTAGGATGTACAATGTCTCATTTGCATGCTCAATTTAGAGAACTGAAACAAGGTTTTACTATGCAAAAGTCAAACAGATTACAATGACATAGAAACACTTTCAAATGGAATTAAGCTTAATTAAAGAGCATTTTCTCAGACTTTAGCCCTGACTGCATCTGATACGAAACCCTGGCTTTGTCTTCGTTGTCGGAGATGTCAACCCATACGTATCCTTGTAAGACCTCCACGTATTCAGATTTTCACTTACTGACCTTGGTCACCAGATAAAAAGGCTGCACAAGCACAGTATGAATGTATAATGTCTCTCAAAGCAGGAGAGCCATGTGCATCGTCGGAGCTGGATCTTCCCCATTACAGACTCTGTCTTTCTTTAGTTCACACTCTGTTAGAGTCAAGGAAAGGATACAGAAAACCTTGGCTCGCCAGATGAAACACAGCAAACATTTCTGAGAAGCCTCACAGAGCACGCTGACAAACATCTGTCAACATCTTCAGAAGCCACGCTGCCACTCCATTCCTCAATAAGAACAAGTTTGGGAATTAAAAGTCCCCCAGAGAGAGAGACCGCGGGGGAGGAGGGAGAAAGGACATTGATCTGGTTGTGTAACACGCTGCAGTTTGCCATAGGTCAATGAAATTCCATCAGCTTTTCCTCCCTTTGGTCAATACCTATCTGAAGAGTCTCCACAGACATTGTTTTTTTTTTTTTTTTTTTTTTGACCTGAGCCTTTGGAATTGGTCTTTGGCCGTCTTCTTTCAGTGAGCGGACGGGACCGAGTGCAACAGGAAAGGCTGGAGGAGCGTGATGAGCAGAGCTCACTTCAGAGGAACGACAGATGGCAACAATCTGCATGTTATCCAACTCAGTCTCATCTATCGGAATACAGGTTGAGTTAATTGGACATTTAAGAAAAACCTGTGAATCTGCTTTTAGTAGATACTGAAGGCATGAGTACATGTTAGTACTTAGCAAGTATTTATTGTTGCTCCCTCTCATGGATCTTGACTTTTTTATAAGAGTAAATATTTAATGGTTATATCATTATTTATGTAAAATAAAATAAAAAATGTTTAAAAAAACACAAAATTTTTTAATCACAATGCACAAATGCAAGTTAACATAAAGGGCTTCGGATTTTTTTTATGGTTTAATATTTAGTCGTGTATCATTAAAGTATTAAAGGAGTTTTCATATTTGTGTAGATAACTGGGAACTGATGACATGAATCAGTTTGAAAAAAGATGGCACCGTTTTTTGCATCCTTGCTGTAAATACATTTATTATATCTGGTTGCAACAAACTATTTCATGCAAGGCTGCAGATTGTATAGCAGGACTGTTTCATCTCTCAACTAGAGTCACATCATGTTTTGCATTTTGCACATCACTGAATTTGATAAAAGTGAATATTATAGTGTGACAAAATGTATGTTTTAGCTTCTCAACATTACTGAAATGACATCATTATAGTGATGAACTGCTGTTATGAATAGATACCCCCCCCCCCCCCCCGCGAAAATATGTAAATTTTAAAAACGGTTAATTTAATTTTCTGTGATGGAAAATTAAAAAATTGAAAGTTTATAGTGTGTGTGTGTGTGTGTTTGTGTGTGTGTGTGTGTGCGCGCGCGCGCATGAGTTTGTGTGTTTTTGAGGATTATTTTATTATTGAACATTGACAGTGTTTTCTGTCAATCCAAAATGTTAATTAATCTAAATGAATGTTTAAGAAAACAAAAGTGAGTTTTTGTCTTTGAGAGAATATCTATCTATCATCTATTTATCTATCTATCTATCATCTATCTATCTATCTATCTATCTATCTATCTATCTATCTATCATCTATCTATCTATCTATCTATCTATCTATCTATCTATCTATCTATCTATCTATCTATCTATTTATCTATCTATCTATCTATCTATCTATCTATCTATCTATCTATCTATCTATCTATCTATCTATCTATCTATCTATCTATCTATCTCTATCTATCTATCTATCTATCTATCTATCTATCTATCTATCTATCTATCTATCTATCTATCTATCATCTATCTATCTATCTATCTATCTATCTATCTATCTATCTATCTATCTATCTATCTATCTATCTATTTATCTATCTATCTATTTATCTATCTATCTATCTATCTATCTATCTATCTATCTATCTATCTATCTATCTATCTATCTATCTATCTATCTATCTATCTATCTATCTATCTATCTATCTATCTATCTATCTATCATCTATCTATCTATCTATCTATCTATCTATCTATCTATCTATCTATCTATCTATCTATCTATCTATCTATCATCAGTTTCAATTGTCTTTGCTCTGAATATTCTTCATGGTGTTTTGGCAAGTATTTATTCTAAGGGATGGAAACGAGTGGTTTGTGCACAGATTAGTGAGAAGAATCATTTGTTTGCTGCATCAGGAGTAATTAACGGAAAAAATTACTTTTCTTCAAAAAAGCCAAATCTACTCAAGTAAGAGATTTCTTCAAACACCATTGTAGTTAACCTATTATAACGTTAAACATAAAAACTTAAAAGAAAAATAATCCTAAATACGCAAAAATAAGCGTGACACGTGAGTAGCTTGCTTGATTTAGATTTTTAGACGAGCTCATACGCTTTTATGGTGTTAATTATTCAGCCTGTCGTTTCCACCATAAATACCCCCAAATGCCCGTTGTTTCTCAGCTTCTGGTGTGAGGATTCTTACACTCAGCACAAATCATGCTTACTTTTTCATTTGGCACTCATAAGATCACCGATCTTTGCAGTGGGCCACATTTTGGCCTAATTCTCATTCAAAACAGTCTTTTAGTGGAGCAAAGGTATAAAACTAAATTTAAACATGTTAGCACATCTGTCACGATCAAAATTACATTCATATTTAAATTAAAAATCTGCATTTTTTTATCCATAAGATCTATGTGAAGATAACGAGACTAGAGACCACATTTGCTAACGATCTATTAATATCATTAAAAATTAGCAGCTTTTTTTCTTCCCAGTCAGCAGGATGCAGTTAAACCCTCCAGACTCCATCTCAGAGGTGGTTCTCATAGTTCAACTCACAGTCAATGAAGCTGTTTTGCATATTTCCTTGGCAACTGGCTGTTTTATCACCAGGCCGCTGCTTCAGATTTCCTTAATAGTAGTTTCATTCTGAGCTAGACATTTGGTATGTTAATGTGACTCCTCCTTGCTTTGACAAAATGAGGCTCTCGGCAGAAAGGATGTTGTTTCCAAACTAAAAACAAGACCTGTATTAACATATCAAGGAGCTGGAAAAGAGGGGGGGAAATGGCAGCTATTCTAAACACCTTCCCAGTGGACATGTGACTGCAGATGTCTGCTCCTAGAAGGCTGCTTCAGCTGCCCTCAAGGACAAGGACAGAAACTAGTTTCCCTTTCAGGTGTCAGAAATCAGTGTTTGGATTCAACGGACAGAAAACAGGCATATTCGTCATCATCAAAAGGCCCCCAGGCCAAAGCAGGTTTTGAAGAAGCAGCAGAGCTTCCTGCTGTGTGGCTGCTTGTGAAGACGTTTACTCTCCCTCCCTCATCAGGGTTTATTAAAACCTACGACTCACAGGAAAAAGATGTTTGTGAAATCTGTCTCAGTGTGATATTTACATTAATGCTGTCAAAGGAGGTCAGAGCAGCTTGTGGAGGTTTTCTGAGGAACAGTTGACAAGCAGCAGAGAGGTGGTGCTGCCGGTGTGTGATAGCAGTGTGTGTTGGGGGGGGGGGGGGGGTGCATTAGCTGCTGTCTGGCGTCTGAGAGGGTGAGAGGAAGTGGGAGAAAGGCTTAATGTCTGTCTACTTCTATTTCCTTCTTAATTTCACACACTGTTGAGTCAGCCTATTGACTGACTGCTTATGGTGATGCTGGCGGTCCACCAACACTGCAGAGGAGGCGGTGCATGCAACTCTTCCTCGCTGCTCCATTTCACCATGCAGGACCACCACTTATTTAATAAGCTGGTCCGAAACCCGTTCTCACCCATTCGTGCGTTTGTGTAATCTGCCTCCTACATGGGGGAGTGTGTTAGATGCACTTATCAGGTTATGCTGCTGGCATCCCTATAAAACTGTGTGCACACTACAATTTGTATTTATTTATTTATTTATTTATACAAGTAAAGAGGAATGATGCTGCATGCACTCTGAAGGCTCTTAGCACCTCTGTGCCCCATGTGTGCTCATTCTACGAATCAATGCCCCTTTGCTCTTTACTCCCAAAGCTCCCAAACTTTTTACCTTTTAGATAGCTTCCTAAAAAGAGAATCATGTTGTGTGTACCTGAACACAGAAGACTGATGGGGCAGCACTTGTACTCTTGAAAACACTCATGGTGTAAATGAAATAAAATAAGACTAAAGTTCTGCATGGCTGAGTTGTGGCTTCAAAAGAGTGGAGCGATGGGAGTTTCAGAAGAAGACGATGCATTTGAAATTGGACAATTTATGGGTGAAAACCAAGAAATTAATTAAATAATGATGATTATTGTGGAACAAATACAAAATTAATTTTATAGAGAATTTTTTATGTTGTTTTTTGTTTCTAGTTTACTTTTCAAATGCTTTTGCTTCCACCATTAAACGAATAACTTACCAAAAGCACACTCATCCAAAACATTGAAATCCATTTTTCTGCATAAATAATGAAAAAAAAAAAAAACTAAAATACAACAATAAAGTTATGAAAACTAATCCTATAAGATGAACTTGGATTCTGGCTTCATTTTGGTTGGTTTAAAGAGATATTTTTAGCCATCAGTTGCAGACTGCTGCTGCAGGAGAGGACCAGATGAACTTGAGTTACCACCTGGGTGGTCTGTTTGGTTTTTCATCATGAGCTGCTGGAGGGCGTGGGGCACAAAGCAGGGTTCCCTTCCAATCTAAAAACACTTTTTTATGTAAAATGTTTGAATGGAAAGTTTTCAACAGTCACTAAGAAGAATTGGGACAAACACACGGAGCATTTTAGAAGAAGTCATAGCACTTCACTTGTTCCAAATGTTATGTTACAGCCTCGTTTAAAATGGATTCAATTCAGTTCCCTTCAATAGAGAACAAGTGAAAAGGGATATTTGAAAAATATTTAAAATAAAATATCAAAATAACTTAAGTACACTAGTATTCACAGCTGTTGCCATGACAATCAGCTCCACCAATCAGGCTTCCCTGGTAGACTGGCCAGATGGAAGAAACTTCTGAGTAGAGAGCCCATGGCAGCCAAGCATCACCTGTGTTGCAGGTAAAGGGCCGGCACAATCCCCACTAACAGCTTAAATATAAATTATTGAGGGAATGTCCGGGTGCCTGAAATGCAAATAAAGAGACGGAGACATCAGAATGGAGTGGTCTCTGTGAACTGCCGCTCCCGAATCTTTAATTATCTTTTCTCAGAATAATATATTCCCTTTTACATTACACGTGTATGTATTCACTTTCCCTTCATTTCCACTAAACCAATATTCAATCATTTTCTCTTACAGTTTCCACAACCTCCTAAGCATTCAGGCTTGGCTGCAGGGGTGGATTTAGGACTGAAGAAGATCCGGGGCTTAACACACACACGCACGCGCGCACGCGCGCGCGCACACACACACACGCACACACACGTGACACGCACTAGTCAACATCATACATGTCTTGTACCACATAATTTTTAATCTGAAGCTACATATTAAGCATATTCAGGGCAGAGTATTGTTCCTGTTAGTGTTTAATGTGAGATGATAGTAAATATTCCCTTTCTTTCTCCATCAACTTTACCTGATAGTAAGCTAACTTTAGGCAAACCAGCAGCACAACAAATATTTTCAAATAAGACTCACAAACCTGAGTCAACACCAGTCTCATCAAAGCTGGGGTTCTGTCGTTGTACTTTTGGTCTAAAAAACGTCCTTATGTCCATCTTCACTCATGCGTTTCAGGCAGAGAGTGTAGAAGAAGCCAGTTGCTGAAGGGCTTCTTCTTCAGTGGTGGAGGCTCAGGCAGGCTGTATACAAACTACTGCTAGCTGCTCCCTCTATGTTGGACTTTGGTACTGCATGTTACTTCCGCGATTTAGATCCGGGGCTTTTAATGAAACATCTGGGGCTTCAGCCCAAGTAGCCGGGCCTAACGCCGCCCCTGCTTGGCTGCAAGACAATGCACAATAAAACATTCATATGTATTCACCAGTGTGACCTAACAGTTGCTACAAGAAGCACTCTTTTGACCCGAAACAACATTAAACTCCACTTTTTCTATTATTATAACTAAACCTACTTCAGCACCCTTCTAACGATTAAACATTCGTTGAACATATAAATTTCTGTTAAACCCATTAAAGCTAGGATAGCTCGCAACCTTACCAGTTGAGCTATTAGCATGTGAGGCTAGGCTATGAGCACAAAACCTTAACGGCTATATACGTATATTTGACTCTTATAACTGAACATTTAGCATAAGCTATCAGCCGTCACTACATTTATAAACTGAAGGTGCACCTCATATACAATAGGTGGATTTGCATGCTTGGTTGCACTTCACTAACCTGAAATGCAAATAAAGAGACGGAGACATCAAAATGGAGTGGTCTCCATGAACTGCTGCTCCCGAATAATGGTAGACGGGACACCGATCTCCACTAGCAGTTCCCCCCAACACCTTGTGGAGAACCCCTGTTTTGCGCCCCGCACTTTCCTATTGTTATTTCATTTACTAAATTACAACACTAAATATTTTAACAAAATTATGTGACCACACTTAGTGGGCGTCACACTCTCTCGGGCAAACAAAATAAATCTCCCCATAAGTAAAAATTGCATTTCTTTCTCAATCAGTACAGGTGGGGTCTCATCAGCCGTCGTGTTGAGGATGGCGATCCAAGCAACATCTTTCTCCTGAGCGATCTGACTCCCGTCCCATGTAGCCCGAACCGCCTCATCTGAAAAAGTCTCAGTACACTCAGGCGTGTACTCCTCCATGTCCAACGGTAACCGTGATAATGTATCTGCGTCTGTGTTAGCTTTCCCAGGCCGATATTTTATGTCAAACTGGAAATCATAGTTCCCCCACCCACCTGTACCCAACGGCATTAAGTTTTGCTGTGCTCATAATGTAAATCAGGGGATAGTTATCTGTGTAAATGGTGAAATGGGGTGCGTAATACAAATAATGTCTGAACTTCTCGCATACGGCCCATTTCAATGCGAGAAACTCCAACTTTCCACTATGTAACCGGTAGTTACGTTCCGCTTGTGTCAAAGTCCATGATCCATAACCTATTACACGTAACTTGCCATTTTGATTTTGGTAAAGGACGGCTCCCAATCCCTTATCTGACGCATCAGTGTGCAATATGAAAGGCAAATTAAAATCGGGGTAGGCTAGTATCGGTGAGCTTGTGAGGAGAGTAACTAGTTTTTCCAAGGCTTATTGGTGCATACTAGTCCATATAACAAGCTCCTTTGAATGGCGCTGGGTGCGTTTGTTGTCCTTCCTACCAACAGAATTTAACACTGTGCTTGACTTGGTTTGTAATAACTTACAGATTGGCCCAGCTGTCCTGGAGAAATCCTGGATGTATGTGCGGTAATACCCCAAGAACCCTCTTAATTTACATACATCCCCAACAGTCTCAGGTGTTTTGGATGTGAGTGTTTTCACAGCTTCAAGATTGCGCGGGTCATTCTTTATGCCTTCAGCGGACATGATCTTCCCCACGTACCTCACTTCGCTTTTGAACAACTCACATTTTTCCAGTCGTGGCTTCACTCCATGTTGTTGTAGGGCACGCAGCACCTTTCGGAGGCATTCTACATGTTTTGGCATAACACAATATATCGTCCAAATAAGGAATCCAACATTCGTCTTGGAGGGGACCTAGCATCTCTTCCGTACTGCGTTGGAAGGCGGCTGGAGCGTTGGTCAGTCCAAAAGGGACTTGGACCCACTCATACAGACCCCAAGGAGTGGTAAAGGCCGTAAACTGCCCGGATCCCTCAGCCACAAAACCCTGGTGAGATGCCTTTCCCTCGTGGAGGATACTGAACCATGCGTAACCACCGAGATAATCTGTCAAATCCTGTATCCTGGGAAGGGGATGTCGGTCAGGAACGATTTTCTTGTTCAGGAGTCTATAGTCAATGCATAACCGCAAACTGCCATCTTTTTTTCTCACAATTCCTGTATGTAATCCTACACTTCCTTAACAAGCGGTTTTGGTATTGAGGAGTAGGCTCTCTGAACCAGTATGTTGTCACTGAGATGAATCAACATCTGCAAAGTAGGGATGCATCCAATGTCGGTACTACCTTGAGCAAATTCACCAGCTTCTTCACACAACATTTTGTTAACCTTCTCTTGTTGCTTGGTTGTCAGATGACTGAGATCCAATGGGGGCTGCCACGATGGTGAGTTATTGACCGGATTGGACACATTGCAAACTGTCATTGTGGGTTCAGGTTCCTCCACCTCTCTAGGTGAGTGTATTTCCACCACTTTGTCAAAACTCTGAATCCTCCCCAGAGATGTTTTTCTCGGTAATGTCACTGGGTGTTTCATGTTGTTCCCCAGAGGTACTAATGCGTAGGGGTGTTTGGTGTGGTGTACCTCGACCAGCCCCTCACCCAAGTCTAGTTCAGCGAAACGTTTGTTACTCTCATCAGGTTCGAAAAGGAAAACCGTTTCTAATGAGTTCATGTTTGAGGGGACATGGGATTTAACCCATGCAACTTGACCTGCCTGGATATTTGTCACATTGTCTGCCGGTGCGTAGCCTCTTGTTGGGATCGATGGAAGTTCCTGCTTGGATAAAGTCCACTAGAAGTTCTGCTTTTTCAGCTGGAATTGATAGGGCGTTGTGAAGAAGGCTTATCATTGTGGGGACAAATCTCTCGGGTTGCTTCTGAATCACTTCCTCCAGCACGTTGAATCCCAATATTGGTCTTTCCAGGGTAAAGCTGCTGAGGAGATAGGGTACCGTGATTGACAAGCCTGGATCAACATTCCCCAGGAGGTTTACTGTTATGGCTACCCATCCCTCAAAGGGGAGACTGTCGCCATTTAAAGCATACAGTTTTAGGCTTTCTTCTTCATCCAACATCTCATGGATTGGCCTTATGTCCATGTCTGGCAGATATTTGGTTTTCCAGTCTTTATCAATAATGCTCACTTGGGCCCCAGTATCTAGTAATGCACTGATCGCTAAGCCATTTAGATTACACTGGGTCAGTGCTTTTTTTCCAATCAGTTTTGCTAGTTTTTCACCCCTTACATTGGGTGAGGTTGCCGCCAAAAGTCAACATGTTTGTTTTCACTTTGTCGCCCATTTTCTCTGCTGCTGCCTTTCCTCCTTGCAGGTTGGGATGTTGAGGGAGATCCGGTCACTGTTCGTCCCTCGACAGAGACCGACTCCAGTTTCCCTGACGTGTCAGCTTCTTCAGACAACCCACTGCTCAGTGTCCCTCTTCCCCACCGTAAAAGCAGTGCGGGCAATCAGTCTTTTGCTCCAACAGACACGTAGCGCACCCATGTAATTTCAGTCTTTGGTAATTTGGTCCACTTGCTGCTCCCCGACCTATTTGCTGTAACTGTTGTGACTGCAAGTGCTCCACTAAGCTCGTCAACTTTTCAACTTTCTCCACAAGCTCTTGTATCATGTCTGTTTTCTTATCCGGTTGCTTGGTTGTGCAGCTATCAGGCTTTACATGGACATTTTTTGAAGCCTTTATCTCCGCTGTTGTGCTCTGGGCATGTACAGTTTTGTGTCGGGTGATTTGGCCTAACTGCTGCTGTTTTTCGCTCTCATCACTCATCTTTTTTTTTAAGTTCGAGTATTGTTTCATCAGCCACTGAAGCGTTAGTTAATAACGGTTTTAGTTCCCTCCGAATGTCACTGTGTTTTTGGCCCAGCCACTGGTATGTGGTATGGAGGAACACATCTTGAACCATACTGGGTGAGTATTTTACATCAGTGGTAAGATGTTTAGAAGCTAATAAAAGCTTTTGTTTTAGACCTATTACTCGATATAGAAATTGTTGAGGTGTTTTATTATCATTTTGTCTTGCACACATCAACTCTTGGAACAATTCAGTAGAGTTCTGTTCACCAAGATGAGAATGTAGGAAATCTTTCAGATCACTCATGGTCAGTTCATCCTTATTCATTAGCATATCCTTGAAATTACCGGGTTTAATTACCCTTAACACAGCTTGCACTATTTCAGTATTGCTAAACTGTTCTTTAAATCCTTCCTCAATCTGCCGGCAAAGGTGATTATAACTGATGTCAGACCCCTGATCTCTGATCTGGCCACCCTGAATTTTAAAATCTTTCCTATGAAGATACGAAAGGTCCTTAAGCGACACTATTTTCTCATTACTTTAGTGTTTCTCTACAAAAAACTTACTCAAAACCACACTAGTCTGATTAAAGTGACAAGTCCCCGGTGATGGATGGATTTGTAGAAAACTCTGAAACTGATTTTTATGACACAATTTTCTATTTATGGACGAGAACGTTCCCTTTTGATTGAAATACTTTTGACATAAATGTGTTTAACAAAGCTGAGTTCAGTCATATCTCATCATAAACTTGGTTTTGCACGTAGACTCTGTCTGCACAGGTGGAGTTGGCCACCTGATAGATCTTGTGTGCTCTCTCGCTGTAAGCCCGCACACATTCCAGAGGCCAAAGGTGAAGTTTTCCTCCAGGAAATATGTCTAAACAGGAATGTAAGCAGTTCTGCAGCAGGTACTGTTGTTCCGGATGTCCCCTGAAAAGGCTGAAAGTTGTAGCAGCGAGAGCAGGAAACAGTGGAGCTCTGCTCAGAAACAAAAGAAAGCAAAAGACCAGCGCTGCCTCAGCCCGCTAATCCCTCCACCCTTCTGTTTTCATCCGTGTCCATCACATGAATTCCAAATGGCTGTAAATGTTTTTTCTGCCTGCTTTTCTCTGAGATGCGTATTAACAAATGTGCGGCGCTGCAAATGGCATCTCCATGGTACGGGCTGACCTTCATTCCTCTACAGAGGGCACGCCAGTAAATCCATTTCTCCAGAGATGCGGTTCACTGAATAACAAATCACAGGGCCAGACGTGGCTTTCTCTCCTGTTAGGAAGCCTTTTGCTGGAGGCTTCCTTTGCAGGGAAAGCAACACCGGGAGTTTATTATGAAGAAAGGGGGAGTTGACAAGCACACAACCAGTTGCTTGGGAACTACACCTCCAAACACACAAAGCTTAATCTATTTTTCTCTTTCACCCCATCGTCCTCCGTTTCTCTGCTTATTATAGTCTGGTAAATTACACGCATTACCTCTAGGAAGAAAAAAGCATGAGGCCTTGTGTATAAATAAAAATGCAGCTTTCTCCAGCATTCACAGACGCACGAAACACAATGATATCGCCGACATCCTCAGCATCATCGGGGAAAAATGCAGAGTTCTATTTCTTCCCTGATATCACACAGCTCCTGCACATTTCCCTGCATCTCATTTCCATTGTTCTCTCCCCTGAACCAACTGGGCTCTTCGGAATATCAGCTACCTGTCAAAATCTGTTAAGGCTCGCATTTCATGTAACACCTTATCTCACTTCATGACCAATGTAGAGTTATTTACACCATGCAAACAAAATAGCGGCAGCACTGTTGACGCTGATAAGAGCTCTAAGTCGTGCATTAAGTTGACAGCGGGCAGATTACAATTTAGTGATTTACCTCACGTTTGTTCCTGTGACCGTGCAGAAGGGACCAATTTTAGCTGCTGTTCTGTTTAAGAAGGACCTGATTCACTCTGTGGCTTTAAAAACAATTTTGTCTCCATGCAAATCAATATGAAAACCTTTATCTTGCAAACAGAAAACTATCCTTTAAATCATATTGTTTATGTTTGCTATTAGTAAATGATCTAGAGTACACACATTTTTCATTTTGTTTTACAAGAGAAGCTACCTTCAATTGAAACATCAATTAGACATTTTAAAGCCTATTGTGAACGTGTATGCTGTCGGCAACATGTCTTAAAGTGATATTAGAAGTGTGTGATGTGCCCTGAACTCACAGGTTCAACAGGTTTCCACACAGCGTGGCCTTGGAGGAGAAGAGCACCACTAGTGAGCCTGAGAAAATTAAACATAAAAACTTCTGTAAGTTTATTTCCAGTCAGATAAAACTGCAACCTGTAATGATTTATTACAATTAAGCAAAAACTGCTAAATTAACATATCACAAACCAGCTTATTATGTTGTTAATTACTAATGCAACTAAACAACACTTACAAATATCCCCGCAGGTCCCAAAACCTCTACTAGGAAATGTTAATAACCTACAGTCTCAAAAGCCGCTGCAGGAGTGCTTACATCTGAGTTGCTCATACTGACCAACATGCATACTGGAGCATTAGCTTGGAAATTGACTATTTTTTTAAAATTATAAATAACTTTTATTCACATATATCACTTGCTGTCTCACTACAAAACCAATTTCTTGTGCACTAAAATGCGGAAGAAGCTAAAGTTATAGGGAAAAAACAGAAGACCAACACTTCTTCCACACTGTTACTAGCTTGTAAGATTTAAGAACAAGTTCAGCTTCCTTTCAGACTCCTCAGAGACTTTTTAAAAGGTGGCAACTGGAGACAAAACCAGGTAATTTTAGGACAAATATCCCTGGTATTTTCCCAAAAGACTAAGGTTATTTTTGTACCGGAGGAACACCTTTCTGTGTCTCAGCCAGTCTTATCTTCTTTGTGCATCAGGATTGTGAACTGAAAAAATTAAAATCTGCACATACCGTATTGAAAACGTTGGTAACACTTAACAACAAATATCCCTTTGTTAATGCTACTTAGTGCATTATTAAGCATTATTAAACAAAGTGTCTCTTTATTAAGAATCCCCAAATTGTTCATTATTACTGGGACACCGTGGAACTTTTTCATATTTTTATATCATTTTCTTGAGCTGGTATGTGCTAAAATGACCCTTTAGAATCAGAATCGGAGGGGTTTTATTGCCACATGTGCGAGAAACACAACCTTAAGAAATTGCTGCAGCACTTGACGTAAGGAAAGATAACTGATTAGCAAAATTAGAATTAAGAAATAAACTCAATGAAATGATAATAATATAGCAAATCAATAATTAGAGAAGCAGCTTCTGTGTACGAGTCAGTGTAGGTCCGGGTCCGAGCGGATCAGTTCAGGTGCAAACACAACACAGGGTCATGTGGCTGAAACAAAGCAGCTGGAGTGGGCAGGTCTAAAATTGTCATTCATGAGGCTGACCGCAGAGGAGAAGCTACTGTTTTTGTGGTGAGAGGTTGTGGTCCAAATGGATCTGAGCCTCCTGCCAGATGGGAGGTGGTTAGATTTAGTGTTAGGTCAAAAAGACTGAGTCAAAGAGACTGTGTCCAGGGTGAGACGGGTCAGCTGTGATCCAACCAGCCTCATGGTCCTGGAGGTGTACAGGTCAGTATGAAGGGGAGTTTGCAACCAATGACCTTCTCAGCAGAGTGAACAACACGCTGCAGTCTTTTTATGTTCCTGATGGTGGCTCCAGCATACCACACGGTCATTGAGGAGTTGAGGATGGATTAGATGACTGTGGTGTAGAACTGTCTCATCAACTGTGGTGATAGGTTGAATTTCTTCAGCTGTCTCATACGTCCTCTGCTGCGCCTTTTTTATTATGGAGGTGATGGTGGGCTCCCACTTGGGAGATGGTGGTTACCCAGGAAGCGACATGAGTCCACCATTGTGATGGGAGTGTCAGAGTGACAGGGTTATGGTGGGGAGGGGGGGCTGTGTGCTTCCTAAAGTCCACAACTACCTCCGCTGTCTTCTGGATGTTTAGCACCATGTTGTTGTGGCTGCACCAGGACAACCACAGTTCCACCTCCATTCTATAGGCAGATTCACCCCCTTCAGAGATGAGTCCAATGACTGTGGTGTTGTGTGCAAACTTGGTTATTTTGACAGACTCGTGGTTGGAGGTGCAGCCGTTGGTGAACAGAGAGAAGAGCAGAGGAGAGAGAACTCAGCCCTGAGGGGAACTGGTGCTGATGGTCTGCAGGCCTGAGACATTCTTCCCCAGCCTGATTTGTTGCTTCCAGTCCATCGGGAAGTCAGTGATCCACCTGCAGATGGGGTCAGGCACATCCATCTGGGACAGTTTGTCTTGGAGGAGGTGTTGGAAGATTGTATTGAAGGCAGAGCTGAAGTCCACGAACAGGATCATGGCGCCCACATCACTGCAGACGCAGCACCGATCCGCCTGATGATCTCATGTTCCACCTTTCCCTCACTCGTGAACAAGACCCAAAGATACTTAAACTCCTCCACTTGAGGCAGGACCTCATCCCTGACCTGGAGAAGGCATTCTACCCTTTTCTGATTCAAGACCATGGTCATGCTTCAGAGGAGCTGATTCTCATCTTCATGATTAGTAATGCACTACTTCATATTTAAAGTAATATTAAGCAGTTGTTAATACTTTTTTATTAGTTTATTAATGCTTAATAATGCACTAAGTAATGTTAATAAAGGGATCGTTACTGGAAACTGTTACCAAGCTTTCACTCATTATCATAATAGAACATAAAATAAATTCAAAGTTTTTCTTCAGGTTGTGCTGTTCTTATAAAATAAGGATTCCTGCAAAACAAGTGTTTGATGGACAGCTCTTTAGCCTTATTCTACAATTTAGAGAGGTAACTTAAATACACGTTGCTTTGAACATGTAAAAAAAGCTAGATGTGTGAACAACAGAACGTAAAAGAGAGGCAAACAGATGTTAAACCACAAATAGAATGTAAGAGAACAACACAATGATGTTATAAATAATATAATTAGCGTGAGACGTTGTAATGATTCCCTGCCACCTTAGCCTGAGTCGTAAAATACTCTCAACTCTCCGATAGATAGCAACCGTCTCCACTCTGAATTCAAAGCTTAAAAACAGCCTTTCACAAACAGCTGGTGGCATCATGTTGGCATTTATCCACCATGTAGGCTGCCTTACAAACAAACCAAAACTGACTTTTTCTTACTCTGTCCAAATTTAGCATTATTCAGCTTCAGTCACAGAAAGTTTGCTGCAGTAAAAATATGATCCAGTTGATGAAAAGCTTTTTTAATGAGCCAAGTTTAAAATATATTTCTAGGAATAGCCAGGCAAGCTGTTTTCAAGTTTCTAGTCCTATACTTGAAGCTGCTCACTGCAGATTTCTACTAAGAGTTTATGTAAATCTTCATATCCATCTAAATCAAAGACAACTAAATATCATTTATCGTAGTAGAGGGGATTTTTTTTAAGTACGAGCAGGAAAACGAGCAGAGTGCTGTGATGTCTGGGTTTGATGTAATAGTTTCACTGCCGGGTTGAAAGTGGTTGCATGTAGGACGAAGATTTGCAAAGAAAATCTCAGGATGAAGTCAGCTTGAAGAAACTGTCATGTGCAAATTAATTCACTGTGTCAGTGTTTTTGTGTTACTTCCACTCTGGCGCTTCTCTTTTCCTTCAGTCCCAGTAGGCACACGAAAATTCATCAATTATGAAACCTAAACCTCATCAGTCATTGACCATTTTTCTATAAACCGAAAAAACAAATTCTGCTCAAAAAAGAATAAATGTATTTGTCAAATGTTTAGGAAACTGCAGCCGGTGTCATCCCACCCTCCTTTTCGATCTTGGTCCATGATTTTCCTTCCTGCTTCTCTCCTCCTCTGAACTATTTCCCTCGAGAGAAAGGTGGCTTGAAGTTATATCGAGATCGATCTTGCTGTTTGGTGCCCCTGAGGCGTTACCTATTCTCGGTGCAAGAAAGTTGTATTCTCTCTGAGCTGTATGTGACCAAAATAGCTTTGAGACAGACATTAATCAAGCCAGATTGTTGGAAAAGTTAGAACTTTTTTTTCCTGCTGTTGAGGCTGTTATAGCCTGTCTGCTTGGTAGAAATAAACACATATAGGATTGTTTGATTGACTCAAGAAAAGACAAAGTTTGTTTTAGCATAAACAAGTGAGCATTACAGGTAGGAAGAGGTCATTTTGCTGTTTTTACATTATTTTTAACAAGCAAGATCAGCAGTGCTTTCACTCTTTACGCTACAGTAAACGAGCCAACTGCTGGCGGTGTCATGTTCACCCTGCCTGCAGGCATCTCATCTAGTCGGGATTTTCCATCAAGCCAGGCAGGTACACTTAATCCAAGCCCAGACTCGATGGCCTACATTTCAGCTACAACCTCCCAAACTGGTCACAACTTTGCCTCAGATTGCTGTTTCCAGTCTTTTTCTCCCTACTCTGTGCTTTTGTGCTGCTGGTGAACAGCGGTACATCCTTGGTGGCACCAGTCTGGAGTATTTTCACTTTTCACTTTGTTTACTATCTCTGTCTGGTTTCTGTATTCAGAAACCGAGCCTCATTTCCCTGTTTATTGATCCCCTTCAGCCTTATCAGAGGTGTGCTACGTTACTGGTGATGCAACGCCAACACTTCCTGCTGGTCCTGCCTTATACAAACAGCGGGGGACTTCCTAGTCGTGGAAAAACACAACTCCATCATGAAATCTAACTTCAACAGAGTGGGAAACCTCTCACTTTACAGCTTAAAGGTGTGGTTCACTGATACACCACTTTTAATGATTATTTCTGACTATAATTAGTCACTGTGTGTTAAACATACAGACTGAATATGAAAATAGTCTCCTACATCCATCTCCTGTATTAGCTTCTGATAGAATAGATGGTGAAACTCTAGGATTTAAAAATCCTGACAGATCTACATCACATAACATTGATGGACTCAACCATTTTGGCTCACAACAAGGAAGCTTGCAAGGCATTCATTCCTACCAGAAAGCACTGCAAATGTATTGATGCAATGACTTTCCCACACCTTTAAAGAACAAACAGCTGTTTAGCTAAATCTGTTTGACTTTTCTTTTTTTTCTGGAACAGTTTGTCCAACTTTTTTTTGCTGATAAACTCTATGAATGAGTGCCTAATAGTGCTGTAGACATGTGTAGTCAATAATTTGGCACTTTAGTGCATTTCAGTTAAAATTTAGATATTCTGCCTAAAACTGTCAGTGTTGTGCTCTTTTCGGGTAAAAACTCTGCTCTGCTTTTGAATTAAATCTGCCATCGCTATTGGCTAAGAAGTCCCCTATGATGTTAGCTGGTACCATATGATGCCACAATGTCGTGAGCTTGTGTGCCCTGTCGGCCTGCCAGGCATCAGCATTTGTTGCATTTTTCAAACTGGAACTGGGAGTGGAGTAACACTTTGGTAGGGGGTGACTTGCTCTAAACAACAGGAGCCAAAAAATAAAAATATACTTTTAAAATCAATTTTGTTTCTTTATGTTGCAGCTTGAGAAATTGGGACAAGTCTTCTGAGAATTAACTTTAGGTTTTATATGAGTTTCTCTTTTCCGTTCCTCAGGCTGGTTAAGTAAAATATAAATCTGTGCGTGCATGTTTGTCTGCAGACTTGTCCCTGATTTTTACAATTTTGAACATTATTCAAGTAGTTACACATACACATTTTACCAGCAAATATAAAAATGTGCACGCTTTTATTTCTCCCAAGAAAATGCTCCTTATAGTCTACGAGAGAGCATTCAGAAATGAGGTAACCTGTTGGAGAGCAGCTCCCTGTTTCTGCTGATGTCTCATTAGGAAAGCAGCAGCCGCTTCAGAGTCGATAAACCCAATGATAATCAATTATTTTTTATTGATTCTTATAGAAAAATATCTGTTTTCTACTAGATGCAATTGTTTCTTAACAGTTTGACATTATGAAAAATTGTCAGGCTACTGAATCTGAAGAAAGGTTCTAGAACTGATCATAACCATTACCATGAAATTTCAGGGATTTGTTCATTGAATCTCACATTGCAAATTAGATTCTGTTACAGCCCTGATATACTTGCTGTTTAACCTTGGCGCAGGCAGCAGGCTGAGTCTTTGATCACATGCTTGCTGCTGCATGGCTCTGTACCTGTAGTACTGGAGTGTTCCACTAGGTTGCAAACTAGAGATCTCGGACCAGATTGAGAGCCAGGTTTGTGGGAACAACCAAAACAAACATGGCATCAATAAAAGAGTTCAGTAACTGGTTAAATTTAGCTTCAAATCAAAGCAAGTGACGTGTGGCAGCATTTTTAACACATATTTGCATCATTAAACAGCAAATATCATGACTCTTAGTGCTGCTTTTAGTGACCAATCAACTATAATAGTTGTTAGTTATGATAAGGTAAACATTTATTAAACAATAGGATCATAAAACAGCTGAAAAAGTTAGACATTTAGAAATT